>NC_037673.1:116468966-116480599 GCF_003255815.1 Theropithecus gelada
CATCACTGGCCATCAGAGAAATGCAAATCAAAACCACAATGAGATACCATCTCACACCAGTTAGAATGGCGATCATTAACAAGTCAGGAAACAACAGGTGCTGGAGAGGATGTGGAGAAATAGGAACACTTTTACACTGTTGGTGGGATTGTAAACTAGTTCAACCATTATGGAAAACAGTATGGCGATTCCTCAAGGATCTAGAACTAGAAGTACCATATGACTCAGTCATCCCATTACTGGGAATATACCCAAAGGATTATAAATCATGCTGCTATAAAGACACATGCACACATATGTTTATTGCAGCACTATTCACAATAGCAAAGACTTGGAATCAACCCAAATGTCCATCAGTGACAGACTGGGTTAAGAAAATGTGGCACATATACACCATGGAATACTATGCAGCCATAAAAAAGGATGAGTTTGCGTCCTTTGTAGGGACATGGATGCAGCTGGAAACCATCATTCTCAGCAAACTATCACAAGAACAGAAAACCAAACACCGCATGTTCTCACTCATAGGTGGGAACTGAACAATGAGATCACTTGGACTCGGGAAGGGGAACATCATACACCGGGGCCTATCATGGGGAGGGGTGAGGGGGGAGGGATTGCATTGGGAGTTATACCTGATGTAAATGATGAGTTGATGGGTGCTGACGAGTTGATGGGTGCAGCACGCCAACATGGCACAAGTATACATATGTAACAAACCTGCACGTTATGCACATGTACCCTACAACTTAAAGTATAATAATAATAAATAAATTAAAAAAATATATTATATATGATAGACCTTCTAAATATATATATTTTTAATATTTTGGGAATAAGCATATTTATCCTCTGGTTTATACTGAATTCTTTGGCTAAAACTTTATCTTTGATACAGATTTTATTGATGCAATTAACAGTTTCTCTTATATCAAGGCATTTGAAAATTTATAGCTATTTAAGAGTAGAAACTTAAACAAACATGAACTTTACTCATTATATGACATTATATGACATTTTTCTCCTTAAGAAATTACTAGACAAGGGAAGGATAAAAAAACTGTAGTATCATCTTGAGAATTAAATTATTTGAAGAGCTGATTAATGTAGCTATTACACATTCTTGTATAAGAAATATTTTCAGACTTCATCAAATGTCAAAATAGGGAGATGCTAGTCTTTAATCACCTACTACACATTTGGCTGCCATAACTGTCATCAGTTAGTGTGACAGACCAGTGTTATCCCAAAATACATTTTTAAATGTGAATTTGAAGTAGTAGATGGTGTAGATTCTAATTTTGTACAGTCAAGCCTCCAAAAGTGTTTTGTTTCATGATTTTTTTTGGGTATGACATCAATGTCTTTAATTTCTGTTGCCTTGAAGAAACCTTTCATTAGTGTCTGAAACATATTTTTATTCTTCATCCAAGACCTTGGGATGTAGTCGTCACTGGACAATAACAATGATCAAGCATGAATGTCATTGTATTGCATTAACTTAATTATCTCTCTTTTTTCCATCTATTCCCCTTTCCTACTTTCCTTAAATTTTTTATTTGATTTTCAGCCACAAAATTATAGATTTGAGGTTTAAAATAAAGCAAGACATTGGGATTAAATGAAGAATTCTTCAGATTTTTCAGTTTTATAATGTGTGCTGGAGAATTATCAAACCCAAGAAGAACCGTGCAGTATATTCTGTTCCAGTGATCCCTCCCAAGTTGTGGGTTTCTTCACCTTCATTCCATAACTGAAAGTATTTCCTGGAAGACCCTTTAGGATTGAGGCATGCTCAGGAAATGTCTGCATCAGGTCCATAGCGTGTTCACAAATTTGCTACGGTGCTCATAAAATCCCACGGAATGAATGGGACTTGTCAATTCTCTATAATGGGGTGTGTCAATTCTGGATAGCTTTGTGGGTTTCAAGATGCTTATGGAGGGTTTTTGCTTATATGGAGTTGGCCATTTTCTTAAATAGTAAATAAATAATTTGTGGTATATATGGTCAGATCTGTTTTTTCTTCACCTCGCCTCCATAAGTGCATATTGGGTAGTTTTACCTATAACTTAGTAATAATGTTCTACTCTTCTGTTACCCTTGAGGATTTATAACGACATTCGTGAAATAGTTTTCTATTTCTACTTTATCATCATTCACTCAGGAAGAAATTAAAACCCTCTTTTGTTAAAATAAGGAGCAAACAAGCAAGGAAACAAACAATAAATCATTCTTCATTCTGCATTGGATAACATATAGAATAAGAAGAACTGTGCCAGTAGGAGAATGACATAAGGCACAGTTCCTGACCATTTGCAGTTTAAGAGAAACGTTAGGAAATTTTTTCTTTGATTTTTGTTTAATTTTTATTATAAGTTTTTCAACTTTTGTGACATAATAACATAGTCCATCATGAGAATACAACATGTTTCCCAAGTATTAGTTTAGACTGGAGAACTTTACAGCATTTGAAGAGGTTTATTGGACTTTGGCATGCTCATTAGTTTGAACCTAAGATGGAATCTGAGTTATGTTGTATTTCCCAGCCAGCAATTTTAAAAATATTTTAATTTGAACATCTTTGGTTGAGGAATGCACTCTCCTGTTTTGCAGGCTTTACCACTTCCAGCTCCCTTGTGCACTTCCTGGCTTTTAATTCCTGCCTTGTC
The DNA here is from genome assembly GCF_003255815.1 of Theropithecus gelada. Classification (NCBI taxonomy): domain Eukaryota; kingdom Metazoa; phylum Chordata; class Mammalia; order Primates; family Cercopithecidae; genus Theropithecus; species Theropithecus gelada. The sequence continues at coordinate 116,471,639 of NC_037673.1, forward strand.
CTGTAGCATTTGAAGTTGCTACTCTCAGTTTACACTAAAAATGTCAATGAAAATTACAGAATTATAGAGTTTTCTGCTTAAAAGTTATCAATGACCTTGTAATTGTAAAGTACATTAATAATGAACAGAGCAATTATATTCTTCAAGGCTAATGCAATCAGGTGTATCAATATAGCTATACCAGCAGGTTATGCAGTGCTCATTCTGATTAGACATTGCATTCATTCTGATGGTTGGTACCCATGCTGCCTCTACAGTTGTTACATATTTTGAATATCAACACTGGTTAACATAATTTCTAGCATGGAGTTATGTGTGTGTGTGTGTGTGTGTGTGTGTGTGTGGTGTGTGGTGTGTGTTTTACATTTTCATCTATTGCAAGCACCTTGCACATGACTTTTTCTATGACACAGAGCCCTTCAACATCAGTAGGCTCCTTGTTTAACTTTGACTGCTTCCTGCACTAACAAATGACTTTTTGTTCAAGGATGACAAGAGATCAATTAAGGAGAAAGAAGAATGTTAATCCAAGATGGAAAAGGCCCACCCTAATTGAAGAATGGTGAACAGGATTCTGGTCAATGAATTATAGTCTCATTTTAAAATTCACTCATCCATTTGATAATTAATTATAATGGCATCTTACATAATCATCAGAGGCTTTCCCTGAAACATACATGAAGGTAAATGAACCTTTACTTCAAGCTTGACATCTATCTTTGGCTCACTGTTGAAGAACACATTATAAGGAAAGCAACAGACAGGATGCCTGATCACTCAAGTTTGGTGAAGAAGCCAGAAAGATTAATAACACTACTGTGGAATGAAATAATTTCAAAACATGAAACACTGAAAAGAGCTCTTTAATCCTGTGGATTTAGAAATATTTCATTTTCATTTTTGTGATTAGAAAAATATTAAATTCTCATTTGAGTGTGATTTCTAACTTTAGTAAAAGTAGAAGGAATGGATTAATAAAATCTTTGGTACAAGAATAAATTTGTTGTTCGAGTTACTGCTTCACTTGGTTAGAGTTCATGAAAAAATTGTGACAATGGAGGATTTCACTCTCAGAATGTAAAGTTGACCCATAAATGGGAGTCAGGAGCTGATCCAAGGGAGTATCCAGAGAAGCCTCACCATATATAGGAATAGTTATTGCATCGTTTGAAGTCAGTCCCCATTGCTTACAGAGCTTCATGTACTAATAGAAGCTCCCTGGGGCATATAGGACCCTTTGTGGTTACTTATCATTAATTAGACTCAGGGAACTAAAATACTGCTGACCTCCCTAAGATATGCTACCAAAAATTAAGTCATAGTCCTAATATGGAGTTTAGAGGGTGCTCCAAATACTCTAATCATGAAAGCTTCCTCTTTCAACCTCCCTAGACAAAACTGTTCAGGCAAACTAAAGCACTCACTTTTCTCAGTATTTGAATAAGACCCTTTCTTATTGAATTATGGATGTTAATATCCAGAATTCAACATGACAACATCCAGTTTGCTACTTTTCCTGTAGTAATGAATCTGTTTCAAGCAGAGGCCAATGGGCTTCATCTAAGAGCCATGGGAATCGATCTGATAGTTAGCAATCTCACTGGACTGGACCTGTCTTAGTGGGTCATGGTCTTAACATGCATCCAAACGTGGGAGAGTTGTGTTGGATCTCCAGCAAGCTCCAGACCAGCAGGATGGGCCCTTTGGTGCAGTTCCTCTCCTCTCACAGGTTTTGATCTTCTTGGACTATCTTTTTCTACTTCAGTCACCAGAAGTGGGAGATTTATTTTTTATCAGCTCATTAACTTCTGACTCCTTAGCAAGATAAAATATAGTCACACTTGAAGTAAACACATTTTTATTGTCAGCAATTGTTGACAAATACAAGCTTATGCTTGTTTTCTTAAAACAATATATTCAATGCTAAAATCAACTTGACAACTGAAAACTCCCATCTCTTCTTTCCCTAAGGCAAGATATTTGCAAACAAACATTTGTTACATACATGTACTTGACAACTGGCAACTCCCATTTCCTCTGTTCTGAAAGCAAAGCACAATAATCACAACAAAAGTTGTAAAGAAAATCCCCATACATTCATTTGAGGTCTAAGCATTGCCTTGCGTGCTAGAGACAGATTGGATCAGCAGAATAAGGAAAGAAGAAAACGGGTGCAAAGGACTGGGGTTTTTCTGTTCTTTGAAACATTAAACAAATTCTTGACAACCCAGAATTATCCTTTGATCATTTATTTTTCTGTGTAGTTCTTTCCTTGTAACATTAATTATCTTTGCTGCTCCCTGTGTCTCTTACCTTTTTAATGTGATATCTTAATATTTAATGTTGAGATAGGCATTTGGAGAGATGGTTCCAAGCTTCAGCTATAAAATTATCATTCATAGTATAGTGAATCATGTGGTTAAATCCCAAGGCATTAAATAGAAAATGGATTTATGATATAAAAGAAACCAAAAGATGAAAAACCTGACCAATGGCTTTTATTGAGAATAAATACGAATGATTTCCTTTATTTTATTCTTTACTTAAAAATATCATAATTATTTAAAATATAGACATATGTGTATATTTAAGATAGATATATTTATGAACCTAATAATTTAAGACAGATGTAGAGACTTACATTGTATAATGAAGTACAAGTAAAAAAGTCATGTAGTCCAAATCTGGGACTTCTGAAATGTGTTAAAATGTCGGTTCCTCTTTTGCGGAGTTTTGTGCTATTATCAACAGAGCCAGCAATTGAACCTAAATTCTGAGTGTAATGGAAGCCATTAATCACTATCAAGTTCATCATTTTTTTTCATGGCAAGTAATATTCATATCAGTGATTGCTATTCCACTAAGAAATTCTAAATGTTCCATAAAAATGAAACACCACATAATAAGAAACTAAATCATATGAAACAAAATTTTGACTCTTGAATGTATGATCACTCAAGGCTGGTGGATGATAATTTCTCTTTATGATTCTACAGGTAGCTCATTTATTTTTTTCTCATATATTTGACTTATTATAGGGCCCTGCAGCCCTTTCTGAGCATCATTAAATATATTTGTTGAATCATTAATCTAAAAATTAAAAGCTATTTAATACTTTTGTTTCATCTGCTTAACTAATTACACAGAAATAAACCACATTTTTCTATTACTTGGTGCCTTCTGCATTTATATAGTCTTAATGCATTGTGCATATGTATAGGTCTTTCTCTTAACCCAAACCCCTGCTGTTGTTCTTTCTGCACCCATGTTAATGACTCATGATCACTATAACCTCACTAATCTTTTATGTCTTCCACTCTAATGACCTTGATCAATTCATTCACTATATAGAGCTTGTTGTCACCTGGCTTTGACTTACTAAACTTCAAAGTTTCATCCCTGATTACTCTTCTTTTCTCATTTTCTTCCTCCTCTTCCTTAAGTCCTTGATGATATCATTCCCTCCACCTCTCTGAATATTTTCAAGATATTTCTTTCTATCATTGTTTGCTCCTCTCTATATATTCCGAACCCACTGGGCAGATACTCTACAGTATCTCATTTATGCTCATTAATATAAAAATCACAAATATATAGTTTCAGGTTAAACTTCTCTCCTGGGCCACAAACATATTTTTCTAGTGTGTTTTCTCAAATACACTTCCAAATAAAAATCCTTAATACATCTTCCCCATCTTGTGTTCTTTATTCTACTTAAAGTCATTCAGAATACATACCTAATCATCTCTATTTCTCTCCTTTCTCATAATTTTATTCAATCATCAAGACTTGCTAACTCACTTTCTATGAATATATCAAGCTTATATCAAAAAAATTCCTTCAGCATTGCCTAGTTAAGTACCTCACAATCTCTCACCTGAAAAATTGCAACAGCTTTGTAGAATAGTCTCCTTTTTTCCCTTTCTCCCTACTCCAGTGAATCTCTCCGGTCCAATTTTATCCTTTCTGTGTTTAAAATCCTTTACTAGTTCCATACTGCATTCAGAATGTTGTGTAAACTTTGACTCTGACGTTGAAGTACATTGACTATAAATCCTATTCCATTTTCCAGCATTTTATCTCAATTTTTCTACTCCCAAAGTTTACATTCTAGTCAAACCAAATTACTTTTCCCTTTTTCTGTCTTTCATTAAAATGAATTATCATGATAATATAATTTGAAAAGCTTTGGAGTTTTATTTTATCTCATTTTAGATTCAGGGAGTACATATGCAGTTTTGCCACGTGGGTAAATTGTGTGATGCTGAGGTTTGAACTCCTTTTTTTAAATTTATTATTTGTTTTATTATACTTTATGTTCCAGGGTACATGTGCACAACGTGCAGGTTTGTTACATACGTATACATGTGCCATGTTGGTGTGCTGCATCCATTAACTCGTCATTTACATTAGGTATATCTCCTAATGCTATCCCTCCCCCCTCCCCCCACCCCACAACGGGCCCCGGTGTGTCATGTTCCCCTTCCTGTGTCCAAGTGTTCTCATTGTTCAATTCTCACCTATGAGTGAGAATACGCAGTGTTTGGTTTTCTGTCCTTGTGATAGTTTGCTGAGAATGATGGTTTCCAGCTTTATCCATGCCCCTACAAAGGACATGAACTTATCCTTTTTTTATGGCTGCATAGTATTCCATGGTGTATATGTGCCACATTTTCTTAATCCAGTCTATCATGATGGACATTTGGGTTGGTTCCAAGTCTTTGCTATTGTGAATAGTCCCACAATAAACATATGTGTGCATGTGTCTTTATAGCAGCATGATTTGTAATCCTTTGGGTATATACCCAGTAATGGGATGACTGAGTCAAATGGTATTTCTAGTTCTAGATCCTTGAGGAATCGCCACACTGTCTTCCACAATGGTTGAACTAGTTTACAGTCCCACCAACAGTGTAAAAGTGTTCCTATTTCTCCACATCCTCTCCAGCACCTGTTGTTTCCTGACTTTTGAAGGATTGCCATTCTAACTGGTGTGAGATGGTATCTCATTGTGGTTTTGATTTGCATTTCTCTGATGGCGAGTGATGATGAGCATTTTTTCATGTGTCTGTTGGCTGCAGAAGTGTCTTCTTTTGAGAAGTGTCTGTTCATATCCTTTGCCCATTTTTTGATGGGGTTGGTTGTTTTTTTCTTGTAAATTTGTTTAAGTTCTTTGTAGATTCTGGATATTAGCCCTTTGTCAGATGAGTAGATTGCAAAATTTTTCTCCCATTCTGTAGGTTACCTGTTCACTCTGATGGTAGTTTTTTTTTTGCTGTGCAGAAGCTCTTTAGTTTAATTAGATCCCATTTGTCAATTTTGGCTTTTGTTGCCGTTGCTTTTGGTGTTTTAGACATGAAGTCCTTGCCCATGCCTATGTCCTGAATGGTATTGACTAGGTTTTCTTTTAGGGTTTTTATGGTTTTAGGTCTAACATTTAAGTCTTTAATCCATCTTGAATTAATTTTTGTATATGGTGTAAGGCAGGGATCCAGTTTCAGCTTTCTACATATGGCTAGCCAGTTTTCCCAGCACCATTTATTAAATAGGGAATTCTTCCTCCATTTCTTGTTTTTGTCAGGTTTGTCAAAAATCAGATGGCTGTAGATGTGTGGTATTATTTCTGAGGGCTCTGTTCTGTTCCATTGGTCTATATCTCTGTTTTGGTACCAGTACCATGCTGTTTTGGTTACTGTAGCCCTGGAGTGTAGTTTGAAGTCAGGTAGCATGATGCCTCCAGCTTTGTTCTTTTGGCTTAGGATTGTCTTAGCTATGTGGGCTCTTTTTTGGTTCCATATGAACTTTAAAGTAGTTTTTTCCAATTCTGTGAAGAAAGTCATTGGTAACTTGATGGGGATGACATTAAATCTATAAATTACCTTGGGCAGTATGGCCATTTTCATGATATTGATTCTTCCTATCCATGAGTATGGAATATTCTTCCATTTGTTTGTGTCCTTTTATTTCGTTGAGCAGTAGTTTGTAGTTCTCCTTGAAGAGGTCCTTCACATCCCTTGTAAGTTGGATTCCTAGATATTTTATTCTCTTAGTAGCAATTGTGAATGGGAGTTCACTCATGATTTGGCTGTCTGTCTGTTATTGGTGTATAAGAATGCTTGTGATTTTTGCACATTGATTTTTGTATCCTGAGACTTTGCTGAAGTTACTTATCAACTTAAGGAGATTTTGGGCTGAGATGATGGGGTTTTCTAAATATACAATCATGTCATCTGCAAACAGGGACAATTTGACTTCATCTTTTCCTAATTGAATTCCCTTTATTTCTTTCTCCTGCCTGATTGCCCTGGCCAGAACTTCCAACACTATGTTGAATAGGAGTGGTGAGAGAGGGCATCCCTGTCTTGTGCCAGTTTTCAAAGGGAATGCTTCCAGTTTTTGCCCATTCAGTATGATATTGGCTGTGGGTTTGTCATAAATAGCTCTTATTATTTTGAGATACATTCCATCAATACCTAGTTTATTGAGAGTTTTTAGCATGAAGAGTTGTTGAATTTTGTCAAAGGCCTTTTCTGCATCTTTTGAGATAATCATGTGTTTTTTGTCTTTGGTTCCATTTATATGCTGGATTACATTTATTGATTTGCGTATGTTGAACCAGCCTTGCATCCCAGGGATGAAGCCCACTTGATCATGGTGGATAAGCTTTTTGATGTGCTGCTCAATTCTGTTTGCCAGTATTTTACTGAGGATTTTTGCATCGATGTTCATCAGAGATGTTGGTCTAAAATTCTCTTTTTTTGTTGTGTCTCTGCCAGGCTTTGGTATCAGGATGATGTTGGCCTCATAAAATGAGTCAAGGAGGATTCCCTCTTTTTCTATTGATTGGAATAGTTTCAGAAGGAATGGTACCAGCTCCTCTTTGTACCTCTGGTAGAATTCGACTGTGAATCCATCTGGCCCTGGACTTTTTTTGGTTGGTAGGCTATTAATTATTGCCTCAATTTCAGAGTCTGTTATTGGTCTATTCAGGGATTCACCCTCTTCCTGGTTTAGTCTTGGGAGGGTGTATGTGTCCAGGAATTTATCCATTTCTTCTAGATTTTCTAGTTTATTTGCGTAGAGGCGTTTATAGTATTCTCTGATGGTAGTTTGTATTTCTGTGGGATCAGTGGTGATATCCCCTTTATCATTTTTTATTGCATCTATTTGATTCTTCTCTGTTTACTTCTTTATTAGTCTTGCTAGTGGTCTATCAATTTTGTTGATCTTTTCAAAAACCCACCTCCTGGAATCATTGATTTTTTGAAGGGTTTTTGTGTCTCTGTCTCCTTCAGTTCTGCTCTGATCTTAGTTATTTCTTGCCTTCTGCTAGCTTTTGAATGTGTTTGCTCTTGCTTCTCTAGTTCTTTTAGTTGTGATGTTAAGGTGTCAATTTTAGATCTTTCCTGCTTTCTCTTGTGGGCATTTAGTGCTATAAATTTCCCTCTACACACTGCTTTAAATGTGTCCCAGAGATTCTGGTATGTTTTGTCTTTGTTGTTATTGGTTTCAAGGAACATGTTTATTTCTGCCTTCATTTCGTTATGTACCCAGTAGTCATTCAGGAGCAGGAGGTTTGAACTTCTAATGATTCCCTTGCACAAGTAGTGAACATAATATCTGATAGGTAGTTTTCCAAGCCTTGGGTGCCACCTTCGTCTCCCCCGAAATGCTTTTCATAAATTCTATGATGTTTGACTGTACTTTGTTTGTCGATTTTTTTTCTTATGCTGGAATACCCTTCTCCATTCATCATCAGTTGCCAAACAATTCTTACCAACTTGTCAAACTCCATTGATATTCTACCTTTTTATAGTTCTTTACTCAGTGCCTCCAGGAAGAAATAAAATCTCCTTCATCTATGTCCCTGAATAGTCTACTTACCCAACCCCCCTTTTTTTAAGGAAAAAAGAACAGGTGCCACATTTTACTATACTTTTTATGAATCCCAGAATAAATGCAATTGAACAGACGTTTATTGTGCATATAATATATGTCTGTCACTGTTTTGGAAAGAAAACTATCCATGAATAATACAAAAATCCCTGCCCTTCTGGGTAGGGAAGACAGACAATGAGTAATACTCATTATAAATAAGTTAATGATATAGTAAGTTAGAAGATGATGAATGTTATGGAAAAGAGGACACGTGAGAGCAGGGCAAAGGGAATCAAGAGTTCTGGGGTGATATTAAGGTTGTAGGTTGAATTTGGAATAGAATGGATGGAGTATGCCTTGCTGAGGAGATAATTTGAGGAAAATCATGAATAAGGTGAGGGGAATAGTCATGTGGAAATCTGGGGAATGACCTTTTAGATATGAACAAAATGTTGAAAACCATAGTCTTGAGTACACTTTGCTTATAAAAAGGGGGATAAAACTAGGAGGTGAAGTCAGAGAGGTAGCAGGCATTATATCAGGCCTTGTGGGTCATCAGGAACTTTGGCTTTTACTTTGAGTGAAATGGAGATCTGTTGCATGGTTTTGAGCAGAGAGACAATAGTTATTATCTCACTTACTTTTTTTAAGAAGCATTCTGGCTGTTGGGTTGAGAATACACAGTAAGGGAGCAAAGAAGAAAAGAGAAATCCATGCTAGAACAGACGTTGATTGGAACTAGGGTGGTAGCAGTGGATGAAGTCAGATATAATCAGTTTCTGGTTATATTGTGAGGGTAGAGCCAATGGATTTGCTGGTATTTTGTATGTGTGGTGTAAAAGTAAGGAAGGAATTAAAGATCATGCTAAGGGCCGGGCGCGGTGGCTCAAGCCTGTAATCCCAGCACTTTGGGAGGCCGAGGCGGGTGGATCACGAGGTCAGGAGATCGAGATTATCCTGGCTAACATGGTGAAACCCCGTCTCTACTAAAAATACAAAAAACTAGCCGGGCGTGGTGGCGGGCGCCTGTAGTCTCAGCTACTTGGGAGGCTGAGGCGGGAGAATGGCGTGAACCCGGGAGGC